>NC_135759.1:1143352-1171146 GCF_052425735.1 Oculina patagonica
TCAGGGCCTATAAAGAAAATTCATCAAATTCTCCAAATTAGTGCTATACGCGATGAATGTAGACCATATTCTTGGTTTACACATGACGTCATCAAAATTCTAAAATTCAAAATCGCGAGACCCCTGACTTTTTAACCTTCACTGCCTAATAGATGTCCAAAATATATATGTTATTGAAGGATTTCAGCTCGATTGCGTCCGCCGTCCATAAGATATATGAATTTCGGAGTTTCGCACCACACGACATCAAAATGGCCTTAACCCTATTCAGACCGGGGGGGGGGGGGGGGGGGGTGGGCTTTTGAGGCCCGCGCTGACTTTGAACTTTTATAACTTTTTTAAGGTTTAACCAAACGCTGCCAAACTTTCTGAGTTTTCCTAAAATTTATCTGGCAACAATTTGGTAGGGTTGGATGATGTGTCAGGAACTTGACATCACCATGGCAACGGCATTTTGACAGGCATGTTTTCCCAAATTTGTAATTTTGCGTGTTTCTGTTAATAAAAATCAACTTAAATGGAATTATTTTTACAGTTTTACGGGTTTAAAGCACATTTTTATTTATTTTAAGTACTTTGCAGTGATTTTGGGTGGTTTTCTGGCATTTTGGAAAAATTTTGAAATCCAAGATGGCGGATCCAAGAAGGCGGCTGTTTTGACATCATGATGTAATTGTCACGTGATGTGACGTCACCATCCCACGTGACGTATACCAAAAGAAAGAGTTTCGGACATACAATACATCCTATAAGTTTCATGAAGATTGCTTAAATATTCTGGAAGTTACATAGGGGGGGCTTCCGAAGCCCCCCCACGGTCTGAGAAGGTCCAAAAAAGCCCGGTCTGAATAGGGTTAATGGCTATCACGTACGCTTAACAAAAATGCCTTATCCTGTTATTTTTAACAATCTAAACAATTGAGGTTTTACGAGAAGTGTTTATGTGAATGTTTACGTGTTCATGAAGGTAAACTGACTGCTTTTTAAAGCAGAAGTAAAATATACCAGATGTTTTCGTTGATTTCCGACGGCCATCTTGGAGCCCTTTCACACGGACTCCAACATGGCTTCTCTATACTGTGCTCTCTAAATTTGTGTGGAGCATTTTGACGGTTATAACTCAAGTACGGAATACCGTACAGACCTTAGACTTGGACACGTTGACTATCTAGTAATTTTCTACAACCTGTAATATCCTTGATTCGTTACTGGCGTGACAGTGAAAACCAGCAATTGTTTTATATGGCGGAAAATACATTTTCTTTTGTTTTCATGTTAATTGGCCTTCGTGGCCTCGATCGCATCTGCAGAGGTCAAAAGAATTTTTGGATTAAAACGAGGCCATGAAGGCCAATTAACATGAAGACAAAAGAATACTGTTTTTTTTTTTGGCCATTTTGGAAAGAGGCGTATGGCTTAAAATAATAGTAAATCTGTTTTTTGTTCAATGTTATGATTTCTTTATTGACTCAGAGCTTTTTCTTTTTTCATGGAGAAATGGAGAAAATCAGGCATTTACAACACACTCGTATTTCCTGAGTATAAGGAAACAATTGCTCGTATCCCGTATGCGGATCACACTTTCCTGTCTTGTATAAAAACAGCTGATTCAGCACAGCACTCTTACACGTGCCGTACTGTTCTCGCGATGAGCACAAGCCTTCTTCACACGTGACTTCGTTAATGTATCTCGGAATCTTGTTGGGTCCCAGGTCCGTGACTGCAGGGCATTCAAGGCATCCGCCTTCCGTTATGTGACAGAGAGTGCGTGACTTTAGTATGCTCGGCCGCGTGGGAGGGCGAGATGGGAGATTAGGAAGGTAGAAGGCTTTATGTGGCGACGCGCTCGCGTTTGTAACAAGGTTGGGGAATTTACGTGCTTCTTCCCAAGTAAACGCCATATATTGGGCACTGTAGCCGCCATAAGACTGTGCTCCTGGCCTATAGCCTAACATTTGTATTATCTGAGCTTGGGGGTAAGGCTTGCACCATGGCTTCTTTCTGTGTCCTTTTCCGCGGCCTACTTTGAGTGGAAAAATCGACCAGTCCGTTTGGTTGTCATCTTTTTCTAGAGAACCAAACTCCTCTGGGACGGTGGGAAGACCGTTGACTGCTGTAAACTGCAGGCAGCTGATAACAGTCGTGATCGTCAAAGCAAGCTGCAAAAGAAAAAAATTATAAAGAAATTACAAATTAAATTACAAAAATAAAATGATCAAAAATTACAAAGTAATCCATTTACAAAATAGTATCATTTAAGGTGCGTGCGAGGCAAATTCTGCCCGAAATTCCTCGCATCCTTGTTAAATTTAATTGTGCAAAGGACTATTTTGTGTCGCTATATGCATTTTTTTAAATCTTGCCTGTTCATTACTGTCCATTCCTCTTTCTTCTTTTGCTTTCGCTTGTGGGACTAGTTGACTGCATTTAAGCCTGGTTTTCACTAGCGACGCAAGCACAAGCGCAAGGATAACAGCTCTTATTTCACCTTGAATACGGCTTCGAAGCAAGCAAAAGCACAAGCGCATTGCATTTTGATGCTTGTGCTTGTGCTTGCGATAAGCACAAGGACAAGGGTCAAAATTTGTCCTTTTTGCGTGTTTGCGCTTATGCTTGCACTTGTGCTTGCGTCGCTAGTGAAAATCAGGCTTTAATGTTCACAGGTGTGGCATTTTCACGTTTATATCGGAAGGTACTTGCTGCCATTAACTCTTTTAATTCTCGAAGTCCAATGGATTATAAACGCTGATGAGCGATGTTTATTGGCAAATTCCACTTGAAACGGATTTAACTTAAGAAATTGATATCAAAGTCCTTTTCTGAGGCTTAATGTCATTGACTTTAATAATTATTTGGATTACGGTAACATTATTTAATAAGGCCCCAGAAAATATTTTGTTTTTCATCCATTGAGAAGAGAAAGAGACTTACCAGTATTTTTGCGTCCATTTCAGGTAACTGAAATCTTTCTGCAATTAAAGCTAAAAATAAAACTTCATTTAGATTAATATTCAGCGCGGCAACTGTTTGCGAATTACGAAACCTTATTAGTTACGCCGTCTTTTCGTTAACGGAGGTGTTAAAAGCTACAATCCAAGCCAGAATATGACAACCCAACAAAGCATGGCCGCTTCCAATTTTCAGGATAACTTTCAAATGGAATTGACTACCTGCCACTTCGTGATTAAGAATATTACCTTCGAGGAGCTTTGACCCGAAGAGCGCTTTTTTCTTTATTTACTTGAGTCTTTCTGACTAAAAAAAGGTGTTTCAGCCTGTGTGTGCGCAGTGTCATTTTCTCAATTGTGGCAAAACAAATTTGTTTATAACAGTGCAAAGAACGTGTGAAAATGAAATCGAGAACATGTGTTCACTTACTGCATTTCCGGCTACATAAGATATAGATATGTGGTTCTCTACACATGCATACCGAATAAAACTCGCGAATCTCTGGATCGGAGGTCCGGGAAAATGGATATATTGTTAATTAAGGAGGCTCATAAAGTTTTCCAGCACTTTCGAGCTCTTATACTTTGATGGGTCAGTACTACAAATATTTATCAGTTGCTGCAGCAATTATAATATCCAACGAATGTCCAATTATTACTGAAGAAGTTGTGGCCATTTTCATTACGCCACTGCTTACCATAGCAACAGTAGGATCTGTTTATAACTCAAAAACGTGCTCGGTGACCCCATTTTTATGATGGAATAATGATCAGCATGTTAAGATACAACTTTTGGCAAAGTTTTTTAAAAAAATTGTACACGGGCTCAGAGCCACCTTAAATTTTCGAAAATTTAACACAGGAAACAAATATGCATTTGGAACATCGGTCAGTTCTAGCTAACAAACTGATCAGCGAATACTAATATTGTAAAATCAATTCCCCTACTAGGAGACCAGAAAGGGCTTAAAGGCTTAATGCATCATCAAATTCGATTCTCCCAACTAATACTAGTAAGAAAGGTTTGTTGGCATAAGATAACTTTACCCAATCACTCTCAAATACATTACGCCTTTACTTGTTTATTAATTGATTCAGTTTGACAAAACATGTAATCTATTTTTCTGTAATCATTAGTTTTTTCATTAGTTTTTTCGATCGTGTGTCATGTAAGCTCACTACCACACCATGCATTTACAGCACACTCGTATTTCCTGGGTATAAGGCTCCAATTCTTCGTATCCTGCAGAATCACACCGTCCCGTCTTGTAATAAAACTGCTGACGCATGATACCAGTTTTACAAGTACGGGTGGACTCTTTCCCCGAGCATGACAGTTGGCCGCATGTGACCTCGTTGATGAAGGAGGGAATCTTAAGATCACCCAGGGACGTGACTGTAGGGCATTCACTGCATATGCGCTTGTAACTACCGTCCGCTGTCTGGCAGTTTTCGCTTGACATCAGACTCTTCGGCTGTGAGGGAGCACGAAGCGGGAGATTGCGAATTGGGGAGACTTCTTGTGGCCACCAGCTGGTAGTTGAAACAAGGTTGGGGAATTTACGTGCCTCCTCCCAAGTAAACGCCATGTACAGCGGATTGTAGCCATAATGCGGCGCTCCGAGAATATTCAGCTTTGTTATTAGCTGTGCTTGCGTGTAAGACTTGCACCAAAATGGCCAAGCTCTCGGGATCTGTTTTTTTTGGGGGTGCGGTTTAAGCGGATAAACTGCCCAGGCCGTTTGATTGCCATCTTTTCCCAAATGACCAACTTTCCCTCCGGGAGTGACAAAACTGCTGACTTTTGTAACGCGCAGGCAGCTAATCACAGTCATGATCGTTAAGGAGAGCTGCAAACATGAAAATAAAGTGGATTCAAGGTATTTTTGTCATTAGAACTTTCAAGGTTACGAAGAGAATCTCGAGTCGAAATAAGCTGTTCATTGTTTAATATGCAGACATTACTGCCAATATTTTGACATCGGTTATTGGCTTTAAATTTAAGAGCATTTTCAGCATTCATCTCCTGTCATTAATTCTTTTCTTATTTTTTCATCTCCTACAATATAGTTAGGAGAGTTATAAGTAGTTCCTTAAAATTCAATTTTGTAATTATATTAGAGCACGGATCTCTGGAAGACCATCAATTGATGAATGTGATTCCGTGGATAAATAAATAAGTTTCTATCTTGACTCTTTTTAGGTCTGTACTTTCTTCTTTTCGCTCTAATTTTGCCTGAATGAAGAGTTAACGACAGTTATTAAGCTACATCAGTCTTACAAAGCTACATCTGTGTGACATTTTCATTGTTTTCTTAGTATGCAGTAGCTAATCACCGTGCTGTTGACAAAGCCGGAAGACTGACAAGAGTAAATTAGCATCCATAACAAGGGCATGCTTTACTGGCTAACTCCGGTTGAAACGGATTTCCACTTCAAAGATATAGTCCTGCAGTAGTAATTTCTTAACCCTTGATATGCTAAACCCGGATTTTTCCAGGATTTGGAGGAATGGCCATTCCACCACTTATGACGTCACCAATTTACACGTCAGCAGATTTTTGTGATGTGCTCATTATAGAGTTTGGATAGATCTTTCCACAGGAGTGTCCATCTCGAATATTGACTGCATTCCGACAGAGCTAATCGAAAAAACCGTCATCAGGTTTTGTTGTAAAATTGGTGCTAAAACAGGCCAATATACCCGCACTTGATCATGGTCTCCTTTCCAGGGATTTCCATTGATTAAGATCAAAAATTTTCAGGCCAGTAGAAGGGGTGCACAGAGTAAAAGATAGAGAGAATAAGAAAGCAGAGAAAAACGAAAAGGAAAGGAGCAAGGAAAAAAATCAGAACGGTTCCGCAAAAAAAGGTCCAAATTTTGGCTTATGCGCATGCGCCAAAATAAAATATTGTACATTTTTACATGGAAATTTCATCAAAAATTTACTGCAGTGTCAGAAAGTGCATTTCTAGCAAAGTTTAGATAAATTTAAGACCGTAGAGCTAAGAAAATTTAATTAACGGTTAAAAAACGTGTTTTTGGAGTAATTTCAGCATATTAAGGGTTAAGCCATAATTTCATTAACTCTAAAACTAATTGTAACGATATGTTTATTTTCTTCCGGAGGTACTCCTGCCCCGGAAAATGACTAAGTGCTTTTTTTTTACCCATTAGTTTTGTTAACGTCTGCAGAGAAGAGAAAAGTACTTACCAGTATTTTAGCGTCCATTTTCAAGTAAGTGAAATCTTGCTGCAAAAAACAAAAGGAAGCTTGATTAAGATTAATTTTCAAAGCAGCAACTGTTTGCTAAGATACTTTATAATTAGTTAAGCCACGCTCAGTTTTTTCATTAAGGGAGGCACTAGAAGCTTCTTTTGCGAACTTTATTGGTCAGGAATAATAATCTACAAGCTTCAGTCTGAGCAATCATTAACCGTTTTCAAGGTGACATTCGAAAGCAATTGACTAACGCAGTTGGGTCAGAATGCGACAACCTAACAAAGTACGACCTCTCCCGTTTTTTCAGGATAACGCTCAAAGGGAATTGGCAACATGTCACTTCGTGATCAAGTTAGTTACGCTTCACATAAATTGCATAGAACTGAAGTAAGCAAAAAGCGAATATCAGTTATATAATTTGAGTTCAGAATCACGATACAAAAGGTTTGTATAATTGCTTTTCTTTAGTAAAAGCAATTGAAAGATGCCTGGTTAGAATTTGTAGACATGGACTAAAATATCTCAGCATCCAAATGAGTTCGAGTTTGGGTAGCTGTCTTTTCGTACGGTTAGGCACGAGCTGTTTTAAAATGGCGCTGAAAACGTTTTCAAAGAAGCTCTCGTGTTGATTTTCCAAAGCATAGAACAAAACTGAGGGCTATAAGATTAATATTAAAACTAAAGCTGTCCTACGTTTCGATGTAACAACTTAAGTTAAACGTCGGACAACTTTAGTTTTAATATATACTTCTACTGAAGTTTTTCAGTAAACCGTTGTCTATAAGATAAAGCTTAAAAATACCTTTCAGTTTCAATATCGTTTGGTCTTCTTCAGTGCAGTTCAGTCAGTGAAGCTTCTGTCCTTCACAAGTTCCACCTTGACTGTACTAACCAGAAAATTGTCCTGTATTTATACTGCATTAAAAGCATAGTCATCCGCCCGGAAGATTACTCTCAACATAATCTCCAGGGGCCATTTCGACAAATGGCATCTGACTGTTCTTTCTACAGTTATGAACATGTAATTACATAAAACGCACTTTCATTGGTCGTGTGGTCGTTTGGCAAAAGGACATGTAATCTCTGATATGACGTGTTTGTCCATTTTACTGGCCTTATTATATAAAATTAATAGAAAAAGGCCATTTCTTGTTTACATAACTTGAAACAAACACTCGAGTCAGTTTGACAGAATCAGGCAATAGTATTTCATATGTAAACTCGAGCTTATAGTTCCCGTTTGCATGAAACTCGGCACAGGTTCGCTTCTACTATCCATGCATAAATTTTCGAATTCTAACAAACTTTCTATTGCAAACAAGCGCGTCATTTTCTATTTTTCTAAATATTTGTGTCGTGAAAGACAAAAAATTTTACAGACAAGTAAAAGATCAACAAAGAAATGGGCAATATTACAGTTTCCTTTTTGCCATTATCTATTCGATCCTCTTTACCAGAAATAATGCTATATGACTGTAATTTCCGGTCAAATTTCCTTTGTATGCAGTTAATGTTCCTGTTTTCTTGTTGTTGTTTTTTTTTTTTTAATTTTTGCTGAATTTTTAATTTATTGGACAGAAAGTACATAGTCTTGAAGTCATCTTGATGGTAATCGATAGGTGAAAACTTGATGATCAATTATAGTATTTTGAGTCTAATAACCATAAAATATGATTTAGTGAATTTTTTTTTTCAGAAGGCTTTTTATGTTGTCGAACTGGTCAATCAAAGTCAGCTAATTAAAGATGCATAAATGAGTGAAAAATGGCCATTTTTGCAAGGGGTCCCATAAATTGGAGGAAATAAAATATTTTAACTTTATGTTTTGTCACAATTAATAACTCATCATGCCCAACATTTGTGCCAAGTTTGAACGAAATTTGTGATTTGAGATGCATCACCCCCTGCCTGGTCCTCACTTGAACATGCCCTTAAAATACTTACAGATTTTAATGGAGCAATCACTGAAAGCCCGAAGTTTTCCAATTTCTTATTAGCCCATTAGCAAAAATTCGTTATCTATCAGAAGGTGCACGAATAAGGTAAATTTTGTAGAGAAAATATTGGAAGAATTTTGCCGCATAAATTTCTTTAATACATCATTATAAATTAACCCATTTGTACAGGAAATTGCAAGACAAGCAGGGTCCCATGTTTGATGTCATACTCCAAACCATCCGGTCTGGATGTCAAGTATGGCATTAACTGTAAAAAAGCTACTTGAGAATTCGAAAGTCATTGCATTAGTGCTAGGATAGCAAACAATTTTGGCTTTGAGAGGTCTAGCCGGCTTTTTGAATTTTTGTTTAAACGTTTCAAAACAGTAAAGTAGTAATCCAGAAGCCCACATCTTTGGAAAATATTGAAAAGTCATAATAGACAGGCCTGGGGTTAAAGAGATTAAAGGATTTAAAATACAACATCAAATTCTCCCTTCTTTTAAAAATAAGAAAGATATGGAGACCAATAAAGAGAATTTTTATCTTGACTTCAGGCCACATTACACAAGCTTCATTCTCACGACTGTTGCCATTTTACCCGTTTATTAAAGTGACTCGTTTTACATGGCATGAACTCTACTTATTCCATCAGTTTTCCTTCTGCTTTTCTATAAACGTTAGTAGACTCACGGGATCACCATGCATTTACAGCACACTCGTATTTCCTGGGTATAAGGCTTCAATTCCTCGTATCCCGTATGCGAATCACACTGTTCTGTCTTGTAATAAATCTGCTGAAGCATGATGGCATTTTTACACAAACGGACTGACTCTTTCCCCGAGCACGACAATTTTCCGCATGTGACCTCGTTGATGTAGGGCGGAACTTTATCTTCACCAAGTGTCGTGACTGTAGGGCATTCACTACACATGCGCATAAGTCCACCGTCCGCTGTCTGGCAGTTTTCAGGTGACGTCAGACTGGTCGGCTGTTTGGGAGCATGAAGGGGCAGATGAGGAATCGGGGAGACTTCTTGATGCCACAGACTGTTAGTTGAAACAAGGTTAGGGAATTTACGCACCTCCTCCCAAGAAAACGCCATGTACCGTCCATTGTAGCCGCCATAAGACTTTGCTCCTAGTTTATTTAGCATTCTTTTTAGTTGTTTTTGGGTGTAAGTCTTGCATCGCAGTGGCCAATGTCTCGGGCTCTGGGTTTTCTGGTGGGTAAGCTTAGGCGGAGAAACGGTCCAGTCCGTCGGGTTATCATCTTTTTTTAAAGAACCAAGTTCCTCTGTGGCGCTGGGAAGACCGCTGACTGTTGTAAGCCGCAGGCGGCTGATAGCAAGCAGGATCGTTAAGGAGAGCTGCAAAATGAAATAAATGGGGAGCATATCCAGTATTCATCTCCTGTTTAACAATCCTTTTTTTCATTAGTTATTCATCTCCTACAATAAAGTTGGAGAGTTTCAAGTAGTTTCATCGTCTTCCGGATTCTTATTCGGTCTACTTCCTTCTTTCCGCCCTAATTTCGCCTGAATGACTAGTTAACGGCCTTTAAAAATATATAAGTTACATCGGAGTGGCATTTTCATTGTTATTTTAAAACGCATTAATGTGGTTACCGTTGCGTTACCGTACGTTGCGTTACATCCGGGTTCGTTCTATGACACGTAATATCCCCTAGGGAATCGCACGTGCGAACTTGTGGAGTTTTAGTTTTAGTTTTTGCAGTGTATGGACAAACAGTTTTTAAATGTGCCTTTGCACGTTTTGTGCATCCTTTCTTGGACTTTGACATTGTAAGGAACAGCTTATATATGGAAGCTACAATTAATTACCATGCTCTTAAAGTCCTCGACAAAACAGTAGAGCAAATGGATTGACCGATTAAGTAAACTTAAGCATCGATAACTAGGACGTGTATCCAGGTGTACTTCAAAGATATAGTCCTGGAGTAGTAAATTCTTGACCCTTAATCTCGATTTCTCTAAAACTAATTGCAACGATTTATTAATTCCGCCCCCGGAGGCCTTCCTGCCTCGGCAAATGACTGCGATTGTTCCCCATTATTGAGAAGAGAAGAGAAAAGTACTTACCAGTATTTTAGCGTCCATTTTCGCGTAACTGAAATCTTTCTCTAATTAACAAAAATAAATGTTTATTTAGATGAATATTCAAAGCGGCAACTGTTTACTCGAAAATTTTATTAAGTATGCCACACGATTTTTTTTCGTTAACAAAAGTGGAGAAAGGTACAATCTGAGCCATAATATGATCTGACAACCTTACGTATGGCCGCCGCTCCCAAATTTCAAGATCACGACGTTAAAAGCTTAAGGGAATTGACTACATGCAACTTTGTGATTAACAATACTACCTTGGGGAAGATGTGGCAAAAGAGCATCCTGTTCTTTATAGACATGTTGCATAAAGGGCACCCAAATTTGAATAATTGTACTGTTCAAATGCAGTCGCCATTTATCCAAAAGGTCAATTAACTTGAGTCTTTTTTACTGTAAAAATACCTTTTGGCTTGCGTGTTTCAAGTGTCATTTCGCAATTTTGGCAAAACAAATTTGTTTTTAACCGTGCGAATGAAAACGAGAAAATGAAAACGAAAAATAAATAAAGGTTACTTGTGGTAACTTCGGTATCATCGTTATGTCAATATATGGGTTCTCTAAAATTGAGGTTCCTTTGGCTCTTCCCATTGTTTGATTCACTGAAGTAATGACAACATCTAAAAGCGAGCCATACTGTAAAAAATGAAAACTGTTCGATTGGTAAAATATGGATAATTTAAGTAGAAGCTTTTAGTCTTGGTACTTTAGTCCCCTCTTGACTTATACTGCAATTGTAGCAGATAAATTGAATTTATATGTATTTGAAGTAAACAAAAAAGCGAATAACCGTTAATTTGTATTGCTTAAGACCAGAGTTAAAGATAAAAAAAAAAGGTTTGTACAGTAGTTGCTTTTTTGATAAAAGTAATAGAAAGGTGATTAGTCAATGTACAAGAAGTTAAGCATAAATATCAGCACTCGACTGAGTTCGAGTTTCAGTAGCTTTCTTTTCGGTCCGTTAAGGACGAGCTGTTTGTAAAAAAAAAAAAAAATCGGTCTTAAAAAACCTTTTAAAAACAATTTTTAAAATGTCGATGGCAAAAGTTTTCAAGCAGCTCTCATGTTCAATTTTCCAGCGAATAGGACAAAACTGTTATCTTTTTATATTGCAAAAAATATATTTTAAAATACCTTTCAGTATCTTTTGGTCTTCTTTAGTGCAGTTCAGTCAGCAAAGCTTCTCTTTTTCACAAGTTCCACCTTAACTGTGCTAACCAGAAAATTGTCTTGTATTTATATTGCATTAAAAGAATAGTCATCCGGAACAATCCTTTCAACATAACCTTCAGGGGTCGCTATATTTTGACAAATGGCATTACTGTTCATTCTGCACTGTGACAATTTTTTTTTTTTTTTTTTTTTTTTTTTTTTTTTAAAAATAGCAGTTTATTTATTAACAATGACAATACAATACATTACAATACATAGCTTACTTAAAAAAAAGCATTATTTAAGTTAAACAGAGGGCATGCAAAAATAAATTGATAAATAAATAAATAACAAAGAAAATAACAAAGAAAAAAAAGGACAGAGGAAAGGTAGCGTGGCTGACTATTTTTTTTTTTTTTTTTGGCCTTTTTAAATACTATATTTAATGTTGAGGGTTACAGCTGTATCTGTTTCTTAGATTTATGCTTCTCTATTTGAATTTTGCTTGTAAGGATGGCCATGAAAGCTTCCCAGTAGTACTCTTCTTCTTTTCTAGAGGCTGTGTAAATATAATGTTTTGCGATAATCAAGCAGAGGTTTAAACCAAGTCGACGAGAGAAGTCATTGGTAACACCGTATATAATCATGTTTTCATCAAGAGTTATTGGCTCAGAGTTTTTGGAATTCCACCAATTAGTATAGTGAGACCAAAAACTTTTAACGTTCAAACAGGTAGCAAAAAGATGAGTAAGTGTTTGTCTGTCAGAGCATAGATGGCATTTATCTGTTTCTTTCAGTGCATCTCTAAAAAGCGTTGAATTTGTTGGCAAAATATGATGAATAATTTTAAATTGAAAGATGGCAAGTCTGGTGTCCTTAGTGACTTTGAAAGGAAGGCTATAAATGAGTTGTATTGTTTTCTCATTCAAATTTGCTTTTACCATCCTTTTTTCAGCAGTAGGTGTTAAAAACTTTTTTTTAACAAGGAATTCTGTTGCCGATTTGCAAGAGAGCTTATTTAAAGGTATTCTATCGTTATCTTTACCATCCAATGGCGCCTGGATATTTCCTTTTAGGATATTAATCCATTCTCTAGGGATTGCGTGGCATAAGCCATGATACGTAAGAAAGTTAGCTTTGATTTTAAATCTAGAGCAGAACTCAGAAAAAGATAGAAAGGCGTTGTTTTGGAAAATGTCTTTGATTCTAATGACTCCTGCTGCGTGCCATGTTTTGTAATAAACAGAAAATCCTCCAATTTTAATGAAACGATTATTCCAAATAACTTCATTCAAAATTTGCTCTTTGGTGTTAGGAGAGATACAATTTATTTTGCCCCAGGCGAGGAGAGCTTCTGAGTAAAAAGCAAGTGGCATTTCAATTTTAAGTGCTTTTAAGTCGAAATTACATTGAAGTAGAAACAAACCTCCGACATCCCTAAGGTAGCTCAATGGTATGTGGCCCCAACTTGAAGTTTCTTTACTGTCGTTAAGTCTTTTTATCCAGGAAACTTTAAGGGCTTCGTTGATTATTTCGAAATCAGGCATATCCAGTCCACCTTTTTCTTTCGGGCCGATCATAGTCTTTTGTTTTATTTTAACTTTCTTGTTCCACACAAATTGGGTAATTGCTTGATTTACCATTTTGACAAATTTCGAAGGAAAGGTGAGCACCGATGTGATATATACAAGTTTAGAGATTGCGAGCGATTTTAGAATCGTTATACGGCCATATAATGTGAGGTTTCTAGGATACCATAAGTTGAGAAGGCTTTTCATTGTGTTCAGCTTTTGTTCGAAGTTTTTCTTGTAAGCAACTTCATCATCATATGAAAAGTGAATACCTAATGCGAGTATTGAATTGGAAGGCCAAGCTATTCCGAGGGGTTCCGTTGTATTACTTCTGTTCGCACCTAACCACAATCCTTCAGTTTTGCTTTTATTAATCTCTAGACCTGAGCATTCCTGAAAGTTTGACAATAGTTGGAACAAGTTTGTTGCAGATTTTAAGTCAGAAACAAAGACAGTTGTGTCATCGGCATATTGAGAAAGCTTGAATTCTTTGTTATATACATTAATTCCTTGAATAGATTTGTCAGTTCTGATAGCATTAGCTAGAATTTCAGCACATAAAACAAATAAAATCCCCGAGAGTGGACAGCCTTGACGAACGCCCCTCTCAGGTTTGAAAAATTCAGACGCATATCCGTTGTTTATGAAGCCATTGGAGCAATCCGTATAAAAGGTTTTTATCCACTTTTGAATGCATGGACCGAAGTTAAAAGCTTGTAGGGTTTTATGAAGAAAATTCCAGTCGACAGTGTCAAAGGCTTTCTTAAAATCAATGAATATAGCCAGCCGAGGGATGTCTTTTAATTCAGTTACCTTCATGATATCCATAATAAGCCTAATGTTTTGACCAATATAACGGTCTTTGACGTAACCGGTCTGATCATCATTGATTATTTTGGGAAGAACTTTTGAAATCCTATGAGCTATGGCTTTAGTTGCGATTTTGTAGTCAACATTAAGTAGTGTTAGCGGTCTCCAGTTTTCAAGATATAATTTATCTTTACGTTTTTTTGGTATAACTTTGATAATTCCTTGCTTTTGTGTTATATTTAAGTGTTGATGTTCGAACCCGTAATTTAAACTTTGTACCAACTCTTCACCCAGCATCGGCCAGAAGTGTAGATAAAACTCTACTGAAAGTCCGTCGCTTCCAGGGCATTTGCCCTTGGCGCACTGCTCTAAAATGTGAAGGCATTCTTCGTTAGTAAGTGGGTGTTCTAGCTCACTTTTTCCAGTTTCATCTAGCTTAACAAGATTAGGATCCTCAAAGAATAGTTTGTACTTCGAATTGTTGCACGGCGCTGCAGTATAGAGATTTTTATAGAACATCTTTCCTTGTTCTAGAATTTCCTTCGGAGAAGTGATTTCTCTATCGTCGTTTGTTTTCAATTTTGAAATATGCGTCTTGCAGTGCTGTCTTTTCTCTAAATTCAAAAAATACTTAGTGTTTTTTTCGCCTTGTTCATGCCAGCGTGTTCTACTTCTTATTATTGCGCCTTTTGTTCGATACTCCGCAAGCACATTAAGTTCAGCTCTAAGACGATAAAGTTTTAAAATGTTTTCTTTTGATCGCTCCGTCTTCAGCAAGTTCATCAAATGATCAATTTGAGTTTGAAGGTTTTTTTCCGTATTTCTGCGTTCTCTATTTTTCCGTTTTGTATACTGGACACAGAAGCCTCTCACTTCCATCTTTATCATGTCCCAGTAAAGACCTTTGTCCTCTAGATAATAGTGCTTTGTTTTAAAATCGGGTATCTTGTTAGAAAGTTCCTGTATGAAATTTTCATCACCCAGCAGGGAGTTGTTTATTTTCCAAAAACCGGGGCCTCGTTGAATATATTCTTTTGATTGCAGATTAAGAATAATTGCAGAATGATCAGACAATGTGTAATGAACAATTGTAGAATCTTTCACAGAGTTTGACAAGTCTTTTGAAACCAGCCAGTAATCCAGCCTGCATTGTACTTTTAGGGAATTGTTACGCCACGTGTATTGTGACTGATTGGGGTGTTGACTCCTCCATACATCTTGTAAATTGTACGTTTTGCATAAATTATTGATCTCGCTAATTACTGCTTTTTTCCTTTCAATAGAAGTTCCGCCGGTTTTGTCTAAAGGTGCTAGGGCGCAATTGAAGTCACCCCCAAGAATAATTTGCATATCAGCGTATTCTCGAAGAGTGTCATTGAGCTTTGAAAAGAATATTTTTTGACTGTTATTGTCGTTTGGGCTGTAAATATTGCAAAGTAAAAACGTAGAATCATACAGCGAGACTTCTAGCAGTATATACCTTCCGTTTTTATCAGCTATAGCGTTTTTAATGCAAACATCTAATTTCGGATTAAAGAGGATTGCAACGCCTTTGGAATGATTTGTCCCGTGACTGAAGAAAAAATTCCCTCCCCATTCTGATTTCCACACTGCTTCTATATTTTCCGTAGAGTAAGTTTCTTGAAGAAAGATTACATCAAATTTATAGTTGTGAAGCCATCTGAAAAGTTGTCTCCTTTTTCTTGTTTGGTTTAAATCTCTTGCATTGAGTGAGCAAAACGAAGCTTTAAACGGTGTTGTCATATCCCGTGATTGTGTAATATTTTCTTACCGATTTGAGGGAAGACTTCATGGTAATCCGAGTTGTGATATTTGAACATATTTCGATTTTTGAAAAAATAGTGCTATTCTTGCAGCTTGACTTTAGAAATAGGAACAAGGCATAGTTGTATCTTACAAGATTGATTAAATATAGTTGCTTACTTGTAAGTGTTACTGTATTTCTAAATATTAGCCAAGAAACCTCTAGAATAAATATTAACAAACAAACAAAAATTCTAAAAACTACAAAAATATCGGACACACGCGAGCGACTGAAACGTGCCAGTTTGTGAGTAAACTAGCGTAGTGAACTACTTTGCCGACTAATTGAATAGTGGAAACCACGAAACACATAAACAGCAGCGTTAAACTTGAATACACGGCGAAAAGCCAAAATAAATTTACAACTATACACTAGCAAACAAATAAAAGAAGAGCTTATGTAACTTGGAAAAAGAAATAACGAATGCAAAACAGAACCTACGGCACACGGACAGTATCGCACTACGAACTACTTTACTAACCGAATTAGTAAAGGATGCAAGGAAGCCGAAAATCTGAAATCTAAATGTAAATGACTCCTTGAGTACGTATCACCTTACCGTGCAAGATTGATTCTGGAAGCCGTCTTCATCAGTAGTAACTAGGGACAGCGAATCTTATGAAGACAAAATTTTAGCGTAAAATGGGAACTTCTCAGTTTCAGGTCCGCGATATATTTGTCCATTAACAATAAGTTTGTCGACGTTGAAAGCGGCTGGAATCTTTTGCTTTTTGGCGTTTTTCAGGACCGGCAGCAGAGCTTTTCTCATTTCATCTATCTCCTTCGGGTAGTCGTCTGCGACACCGATCTTTAGCTCAGAGTCGATGTTCTTTACGTGTTGAAAAATACTCGTCTTATCTTTGTAGAAGCTCAGCTTTGCTATAATGGGTCTTGGTTTGTCGCTAGGCGTCTTCGAGGAACGTTTAGTGGGTATGCGGTGCACTCTTTCAAATTGTAACTTGTCAACAACTTCTTCTGTCATTTTGAGCTCATTAATGAGGAGTTGTTTTAGCACCTTTTCTGTTTCATACGAATTGTCTGCTGCTTCTGTTTCTTGGACATTGAAGAATTTGACATTGCTTCTCCTGGACTGCGCCTCGATTTTAATGTTCCGTGCCGTCTGTTTCTGCAATTGCTGGTCAACGGTGAGCAGCTGGGCTTTCATGTTATCTAATTCGGTTTTCATTTCTTTTTGGATCTTTCTCAAATCCTTCGCTTCGTCAGTAGCCCACTGCAGCGATTTCTTCAACTCTGCATTTTCTTCTTTTAACGACGCGAATTGGGCGTTGAGATCCTCAACCAGAGGGCAGAGGGAAAGCAACTTATCGAGCTTCAGGTTGATTTCATTCAGACGTTCATCGTACATGTCTTCATTCATCGTACCATTTTCATCTTGCTGGCCGCCATATTGGTCTTCCATGAAAGCGGCGTCGGTCGACTCGTCGTCTGTCTTGGAGCTGTTTTCCCTCTGTCGTTTTCTACTTCGTTCCTTTTTTGATTCGTTTGGCTTTTCGCTATCCTTATTCATTTCATTTATTCAGCTTCGAAGAAAACGATGACTTATTTCTCCGACATTTGGCGGAGCGTCGCAAGACGCGTCCGTCCACTAGCACGGCACGTGACCACGGGACAATATCTGCACTGTGACAAATAGAGAAAACTAATGTTGTCTTTTTGCCATAAACGTTTCGATTCCGCCAACCAGAAATAAACCTATATGAATTTATTTTGCTTTAAAACAATTAAAAAAAACTAGATTTCCGGACCAATTTCCTTTTTGTGTATAAAACGGCAGTTAAGTTACATGTCCCTTTCTTTTGTTGCTGTTTGTTTTTTTAAGTTTGTTTTTTATTTTTTTGCTGAATTCATAACTTCTTGGACAGAATGTACATTGCCTTTACGTCATCGTGCACTGTTAGTGAAAACGTGATGCATTTCACCTGTACAGAAATTACTTCACGTCAACATGTGGATATCTTTTCTAATAGTTATCTATGGAATATGCATGAATACAAAATACAATAGAGAAAATGAAGATTTACCCATTTGCACCTTAATTCTCAGAAAATTATTAATGTCATACGCCAAATTACGCGGTCAGGATAATGAGTAGATATTGAAAGAAAGTTATCGTATTAGCGAAACTCGTTGTCAATAGAGATAGGATAGCAACCAAAGGCGACTTCGGGAGGAAAAAAATTGATGTTTTTCCCAGCATGCCCGAAGAAGCGCCTTTTCAACTACCCCCCCCTCCCCCCTCGGGAGGGTTACTCAATGCAGTGGACTATACGGTGAGGCTCCGCCCGAAAGGCACACCTTCTCCAGGCTGTAGGTATATTAAAGAAAAGGGACTTTACGAATTGGAGTATACATAAAAAACTGTCCTTTTATGAAAACAAGCATTTTAATGAAAATAGGGTCGGGGCAGAGGTGCTATGATTGCTGATCTTACGATTGATTTCAAGCAAATTATTCGTGATTCTTTTTTGAAAGGGTGTTCTTTTAAGCAACATAAATATCGAATGAAATCAGATAGCATTTGTTCGCCTTTATCCGCCGTAACATGGTAAACCAGCTTTAAAACAAAAACACCAAACTTCTCTTTAAGAGACCAAATCCAACATCAAGCATGTACATGGTGGTGGTCATGAGCAAAAAGGAAATTGTCATGACAAATCATCAAATTCTCCCAACCAATACTACAAGAAATGTATGGAAAGCAGTAAGGAGAATTTGTATGTTGACATCAGGCCACATTACACAAGCTCTACTTTCACGTGTTACCATTACATCTGTTTATTGAAATGACCTGTCTTACACGACGTGAAATCTACTGATTTATTATTCTATCAGTTTTTCTTCTACTTTTCTACAATCCGGTTTGTTAGGTCACATAACCTAAAATGACAGTAAGTTTGCTTTTGTTCAATTTTATGATTCTTTATTGCCTGGAAACTTTTCTTTTTCGATCAACATTTAAATGGAGAAAATCATGCATTTACAGCAAACTCGTATTTCCTGGGTATAGGGCTTTAATTCCTCGTATCCCGTATGCGGATCACACTTTCCTGTCTTGTAAAGAAACCGCTGATTCAGCACAGCACTCTTGCAGCTGCCGAGCTGTCCTCCCGATGAGCACAACCTTTGTTCGTCTTGTTCACACGTGACCTCGTTGATGTATCTCGGAATCCTGTTAAAGCCCAGGAATGTCCCTGCAGGGCATTCCTTACATCCGCTGTTCGATGTGTGACAGGCTGTGCTGGAGGTCAGTGTGCTGGGCCGGGTGGGAGCGCGAAGAGGGAGATAAGTAATGTAGGAGATTTGACGTTGAGACGCACTCTCGTTTGTAACAAGGTTGGGGAATTTACTCGCCTCCTCCCAAGTAAACGCCATGTACTGTCGACTGTAGCCTCCTCCAAGTTGGTTCAGCATTATTATTAGCTGTGCTTGCGTGTACGTCTTGCACCATAATGGCCAAACTCTCGGGATCTGGGATTTTTGGGGGAGTGGTTTAAGCGGATAAGTTGCCCAGTCCGTTTGGTTGCCATCTCTGTCTACAGAACCAAGATCCTCTGCAGCGATGGATAGACCGCTGACTGTTGCTAACCCCAGGTAGCTGATAACAGTCGTGATCGTTAAAAAGAGCTGCAAACATATAGATTGTAATAATAATAATATACGCCTTTTAAACCGCAGACGGTAAAAATAGAAATTGAAATGGATGTGAATATACGGCTATTTTTTTAATGGAACGTTCAAAGTTACCAAGATAATTTGGCCCTGTTACAAGCAGTTTTTTATACACTACCCATCTTTTGCAATTGGCTTAAAAAATATCAGCTCCTTAATTCCTTCTCTCCTGTTAAACAATTCTTCCGCTTTCGTTCCTATTTCTTCTCTTGCAAGACTTACAATACAGTTAGAAGAGTTTCAAGTAGTCTTTTTGTTCTCTTCTCTTCTCTTAGGTCTACTTTGTTCTTTCTCCCGTAATTTCACCTGAATGACCGGCTACAGCCTTTTATCAATCTTATACTGAGCTGCATCTGTGTGACATTTTCATTGCGTGCATTAATTACGGTTATCTTATAGTTCTCGACAAGACAGTAGTACAGTTGAATTAACCGATTGAATTAAATTAGCAGCGATAACCTGGGAATGTTTCCAGCTGAAACGGACTTCTACTTCAAAGATGGAAATTCCTTGAGGCTCAATCTAATTTACTCTCAAACGTATCGTAACGATTTTTTTATTTCAGCTTCGGGGATACTCACGCCACTCTTCGGAAAAAGGCTTACGATTTGTTTTTTCTCATTATTGTTCTTAATATCTTCAGAGAAGAGAAGTACTAACCAGTATTTTAGCGTCCATTTTCAGATATGCGAAATCTTGCTACAATTAACAAAAAATAAAACCAGGTTAGATTAATAGCGGCAACTGTTTGCTATTAAGAAACTTTGTAATTATTAATGCCACACGCAGTTTGTTTCGTTAATGGAGATGTTAGAAGCTACACTCTGGGCCATCCTTTTCAAGGTCACTTTGGTATCACCGTTATGACGTTATTAAGCCAGTGAATATGGTTCTCTTAAAAAATAATGGATACATTAAAGATTTTAGTCTTGATACAATAGCCCTTTCTATACTCAAGCGGCACGTGTATTTATGTTGAAATGAATTTGAAGTAAGAAAAAAGCGAATAGCCGTTAACTTTGTACAGTTTGTGACTAGATTTAACCTTAAAGAAAAGATTTGTTCAATAGCTTTTCTTTAGTAAAAGCAAAAGGAAGGTGATTAGTCAGTATACAAGTACAAAATATCTGAGCAGTTGACTGAGCTCGAGTTTGAGGAGCTTTCTTTCAGCCTATTAGGCATAATCCGTTTTAAAATGTCGTAAAACGTTTTGAAGAAGCTCTCGCGTTGATTTAACAAAGAATAGAGCAAAACATCTTCTTATGTTGCAAAGATTAAGTCTTAAAATACCTTTCTGTTTCAGTATCTTTTGCTTTTCTCCAGTTCAGTCAGTGTAGCTTCTGTTCTTCACTAGTTGCACCTTGACTGTGCTAACCAGAAAATTGTCCTGTATTTATACTGCATTAAAAGCATAGTAATCCAGAGGAATCCTTTCGTCCTAATATGTCGGGTCCGCGACATTTTGACAAATGGCATCACTGTTCATTCTGCGCTGTGACAAATAAAGAAAAACCAAGGAAAATGTAATTTCTGACGTTTGAATGAATGAATTAGACAGAAATTACTATTCTGACGGCACGATTGAGAGGTTCGCGGGTTGTTATGGGATGTCTAGGTATATATAGGTTTTGGCGGGAGATTTAGGTCATTCTACGTCGTCAGTCCTCGTCTTCGCTTGCTTTTCTTTTTTCTTTAAAGTGTTGTTTGTTCAGCTTTTGTAACTAGTCTATTGAAAAATGCTCTAGATTATTTAGTACCCTTTCTCTCGGGGTCTCGTGCTGCTGCATTAGATAAGGAATACGTTTCCACTTATTTTTGGCCACTTCTAAAGGGTGGTTTTTAGTGGTTTTTCGTATCTGGCGTAGCACACAACTTAATACTCTTAGAACGAACTGTTGTTTTTTGCTAGATTCAAGATTGTTATCAGGATGCATTTTGCATCAGATGACTAACTGACACATCCTCAATAAACTCTTTACATTGAATGTCTCGTGTTAGTGTAGTCAGAATTGGACAAAATTGCAATGTTGTCTTTCTGCCGTTAACTATTCGATTATGTCAACCAGAAATAAACCTAATAACTGCATTTTGCTTTTAAACAATTTAAAAGAAGTCGATTTCCGGACCAATTTCCTTTATGTGCATAACAAAGCATTTAAGTTACAGTTGAGCTAATGTTCCTGTTTGTTTTGTTTTCCTGATGTTTTTGCTGAATTTGTAATTTCTTGAACAGAAAGTACATAGCCTTTACGTCATCGTGTATGGTAAGTGAAAACGTAATGCGTATCACCCGTACAGAAATGGGGGGATTAGAAATTACTTCAGGTCCACATGTGGATATCTTCTCTTAATAGTTATGTATGGAAATATACATGAATCAAGAGAAAAAATACGGTAGAGAAAATGAAGATTTTGGAAACGTAAAACTTTTAATACATTAATGCCAATTTACCCTTATTTGCACCTTTCTCAGGAAATTGCTTAATGTCATGCGCTACATTATGTTGTCAGAATGATGAGACATTGAAAGAAAGTTAGCTCTTATTAGCAAAATTCATAGTCACTGAGATGGGTTAGTAAATAAAGGCTGCTTAAGAAGGAAACATTTTTTTTTTAGTTTGCCCGTTTTGGCCTTTTTGCTCAAACAGCAAGTAACTCCGAACCCCACTTTCCTTGGAAAAATATGTTTTTGTCATAAAACCGTTAAAAAAACAGAGTTTGAAGATGTAGATAAAAAATTGTGAGAAAAAAGTGCAAACAAATTATTCTGAAATATTGTCTAATAATGGACTTTGCAGTGTAAGGGATGTAAGGTCACAGGTTTTAAATGTTCATACAAGAAATCATGGGAGACCCAGTCTAAAACTTAAAGTAATGTCACATTAAAGTTGCCTTCAGCTTCAGCATGAAAAAGATAAGGTTAAATTGATGATAACATTGACTCGCAGTGAATTTTCTTTCGACGTGAATTATCACTTTATTTTAAGAACTTTTAATGCCGATTTTAGGAAAGTAAGAAGTATGTAATAATGTCATAAGAATCAGGGCAGAGCCAGCATTGGCTGCTGGGGCGAATGCCGTTTCAGTTATTACGCCGCAAAACAATGGAACGGACTTCCCGAGAACGTACGCTGCCTAGCTGGCACCAAAGATTTTATACGCAACATTCGAAATTTAACGTTTTAAATTGTAAGTTTTTATTTTTTAGGACTTTTTATAGCGATGTTAATCAATCAAGGGTGTTTTAATTTTTTTATATTTTTAATCATGTTAATTATATTATCTATAGTAGCTAGCATTTATGTATGTAAGTATGAGAAAAGTAAGGATAATTTCTTTGTTGATATACAGTATGGGGCCCAGTTCTCGGCCACTTTTGACGTAAACTTGTATTTCTTACCTCAGAGGACCCGCAGGAACTTGAAATGTCGCCCAGAGCTAACTACATTATTCAGCTTTTTGTTGTAAAGCTATCGACCGGTCAATAATTAATTTGCCTGAGCAATAATAAAAATAAAAGCTTCGTTTGTGGGCCCAGTTCTCGGCCACCCGGACCCAGTTTTCGGCCACCAAAAAGCTTGTGCGGAATATTCTGTATAAAAAGGCTCAATTAATTTCTACAGTCATAAAATCACTCTGTAAACTTATTTATGTTATGTCGATCCCAAATTATTTTATGAGACTTTGTTTTACTTTGGAAAAGAAGGTTTTTAACGCGCCTTGTTGCTTGCCTATGTGCAGGGTCTGGCAAACCCGCAGAACTACGTTGTGTGACCAATGCATTTAGATGGTTTATTTTGCAGTGAAAAGGTCTTGAAAGAGTTAGGTGTTGGAGAAATAATAGAAAAGACAAAAGTCAGCTCAAAACTTAGATATTTAATTGAACTTTATTTTTAAAACATTTCTTTCTTTCATTATTGCTGCAGCAGATGAAATTATATTAAAACAAAAGCACTAAACTGTGATAGCGAGCAGGGTGGCCGAGAACTGGCAAATACGCAAAAGTCGCACGAAAAAATTTCGAAGTAAATTAAGACCAAAATATACAGCGGTTCAACAAAAAGTTAACTTAAGCAGAAAGCTGAATTATTCTTAGTTTTATATGCCAAAAATTAGCTCGTTTGGTAGGGGCTCACGGACAAAATACAAATTTAACTACATCCATGAATTTTAAGGAGCCGTATTAAAACAAACAAGTTTTCGAAAAAAACAAATTCACCTACCTTCGCATAAACTCGACGTGTGAGTTTTCTATAGCGAGTTGAAAGATCAAACGCAAGATACTAAGATCACAAGAATCAGTCTATCGTTTGAAGGAAAAAACTGTTTCTTTTAATTCAACTGTGGCGTGAAAAAATGCGTTGAACACAAAGTGGCCGAGAACTGGACCCGGCTGAGAACTGGGCCCCATACTGTAACTGTGATATCAGACCACATTACACAAGCTCCACTCTCACTTCACTGTTTTATTAAAATAAATTGTTTTTACAATTGCAACAAAATAAAATATATGTTTACTGTATCATATTCTTTCTGCATTTTTGTATATAACGGTTAGTAAACCAACAAAACTTTAATAATTTTATAAATAGTAATTTATTTCACAATTTCCTTACTGTGTAACTCAGTTCTTTCTTCATTCAAAGTTAACTGGGAAAGACCAGACATTCACAGCACACTCTTATAGACTGTGTGTAAGGCAATACTTCTTCGTATCCCGTACGCGGATCACACCTTCCTGTCTTGTACAAAAACTGCTGATGCATGACGGCATTCTGACACATGCCAATCACTCCATGCGAACACGTGGCTTGCCCGCAAGTGACTTCGTTGATGTATTTCGGAATCCTGTCGTGACCCAGGAACGTGACTGCAGGGCATGCACTACACATGCGTATTAAACCACCGTCCGTTGTGTGACAGTTTGTGCGTGACGTCAGAGTGCCCACCCGTGTGGGAGGTTTATAGGGGAGGTTGCGCTGAATCGCGGAGGCGTTCAGTGGTGACGCACCCACAGTTGTTACAAGACTGGGGAATTTCCTTGCCTCCTTCCAGGTAATCGCCATGTATCGTCGATTGTAACCGCCATACGAGCTTGCTCCTAGCTTAGTGCCGAGTTTGTTGAGCTTTCTCACAAGCTGTGCTCGGCTGTAAGACTTGCACACTTGGCGTTTTCCGCGGAGTAGTTTGAGCGGTGAAATCGTCCAGTCCGTTTGGTTGCCATCTGTTTCCCAGTCAGCCCCAGAACCAAGTTCCTCTGTGGCGGTGGGAAGACCGCTGACTGTTCTAAACTGCAGGCAGTTGATTACATGAGCTAAAGGTCCTGTTTTTTTGTTGTTGCTGTTTGCTTTATTAATTTTTTTTCTATATTTTCGCTGAATTTGTAATTTCTTGGACAGAGAGTTCATAGCCTTATGTCATCGTGTATGGTAACAGTAAGTGTAAACGTAATGTGTGTCACCTGTACAGAAATTACGTCAGGTCAACACGTGGATATTTTCTCTTAATAGTTATCTATGGGAATATGCATTAAAATACAATAGAGAAAATGAAGATTTTGGCTGTATAAATCTTTTAATACATTAATACCAATTTACCCATTTGCACCTTAATTCTCAGAAAATTATTAATATCATACGCCAAATTACACGGTCAGGATAATGAGTAGACATTGAAAGAAAGTTAGCTAATTAGCAAAACTCGTTGTCATTAGAGATAGGATAGCAACCAAATGCGACTTCGGGAGAAATAAAATTGATTTTTTTCCCAGCCTGCCCGAAAACGCGCCTTTTTAACTCCTCCCCCCCCCCCCGGAGGGTTACTCAATGTAGTGGACTTTATGGCGGGGCTTCGCCCGAAAGGCACATCTCTTCCAGGCTGTAGGGATATTAAACGGTAGGGATTCTACGAGTTGGAGTTTTCAAAATTGTCCTTTATATGATATCATAATGAAAATAGGGTCGGGGCGGAGGTGCTATGTTTGCTGATCTTACGATTGATTTCAAGCAAATTATCCTGTTTCTGTCTTGAACAGGGTGTTCTGTCAAGCAACATAAATATCGAGTGAAATCAAGAAGCATCTTTTCGGGTTTATCCCGTCACATGGTAAACCAGCTTTACAACAAAAACACGCAACTTCTCTTTAATAGACCAATTCCAACATCAAGCATGTACATGGTGGCGGTCATGAGCAAAACGGAAATTGTCATGACAAATCATCAAATTCTCCCAACCAATACTACAAGAAATGTATGGAAAGCAGTAAGGAGAATTTGTATGTTGACATCAGGCCACATTACACAAGCTCCACTATCACGTGTTACCATTTCATCTGTTTATTGAAATGACCTGTCTTACACGACGTGTAATCTACTGATTTATTATTCTATTTTTATTCTTCCACTTTTCTACAATCCGGTTTGTTAGGTCACATAACCTAAAATGACAGTAAGTTTGCTTTTGTTCAATTTTATGATTCTTTATTGCCTGGAAACTTTTCTTTTTCGATCAACATTTAAATGGAGAAAATCATGCATTTACAGCAAACTCGTATTTCCTGGGTATAGGGCTTCAATTCCTCGTATCCCGTATGCGGATCACACTTTCCTGTCTTGTAAAGAAACCGCTGATTCAGCACAGCACTCTTGCAGCTGCCGAGCTGTCCTCCCGATGAGCACAAACTTTGTTCGTCTTGTTCACACGTGACCTCGTTGATGTATCTCGGAATCTTGTTAAAGCCCAGGAATGTCCCTGCAGGGCATTCCTTACATCCGCCGTTCGTTGTGTGACAGGCTGTGCGTGAGGTCAGTGTGCTGGGCCGGGTGGGAGCGCGAAGAGGGAGATTAGTAATGTAGGAGATTTGACGTTGAGACGCACTCTCGTTTGTAACAAGGTTGGGGAATTTACTCGCCTCCTCCCAAGTAAACGCCATGTACTGTCGACTGTAGCCTCCTCCAAGTTGGTTCAGCATTATTATTAGCTGTGCTTGCGTGTACGTCTTGCACCATAACGGCCAAACTCTCGGGATCTGGGATTTTTGGGGGAGTGGTTTAAGCGGATAAGTTGCCCAGTCTGTTTGGTTGCCATCTCTGTCTACAGAACCAAGTTCCTCTGCAGCGATGGATAGACCGCTGACTGTTGCTAACCCCAGGTAGCTGATAACAGTCGTGATCGTTAAAAAGAGCTGCAAACATATAGATTGTAATAATAATAATATACGCCTTTTAAACCGCAGACGGTAAAAATAGAAATTGAAATGAATGTGAATATAAGGCTATTTTTTTAATGGGACGTTCAAAGTTACCAAGATAATTTGGCCCTGTTACAAGCAATTTTTTATACACTACCCATCTTTTGCAATTGGCTTAAAAAATATCAGCTCCTTAATTCCTTCTCTCCTGTTAAACAATTCTTCCGCTTTCATTCCTATTTCTTCTCTTGCAAGACTTACAATACAGTTAGAAGAGTTTCAAGTAGTCGTTTTGTTCTCTTCTCTTCTCTTAGGTCTACTTTGTTCTTTCTCCCGTAATTTCACCTGAATGACCGGCTACCGCCTTTTATCAATCTTATAAAGCTGCATCTGTGTGACATTTTCATTGCGTGCATTAATTACAGTTTTCTTATAGTTCTCGACAAGACAGTAGTACAGTTGAATTAACCGATTGAATTAAATTAGCAGCGATAACCTGGGAATGTTTCCAGCTGAAACGGACTTCTACTTCAAAGATGGAAATTCCTTGAGGCTCAATCTAATTTACTTTCAAACGTATCGTAACGATTTTTTTTATTTCAGCTTCGGGGATACTCACGCCACTCTTCGGAAAAAGGCTTATGATTTGTTTTTTCTCATTATTGTTCTTAATATCTTCAGAGAAGAGAAGTACTAACCAGTATTTTAGCGTCCATTTTCAGATAAGCGAAATCTTGCTGCAATTAACAAAAAATAAAACCAGGTTAGATTAATAGCGGCAACTGTTTGCTACTAAGAAACTTTGTAATTATTAATGCCACACACAGTTTGTTTCGTTAATGGAGATGTTAGAAGCTACACTCTGGGCCATCCTTTTCAAGGTCACTTTGGTATCACCGTTATGACGTCATTAAGTCAGTAAATATGGTTCTCTTAAAAAATAATGGATACATAAAAGCTTTTAGTCTTGATACAATAGCCCTTTCTAGACTCAAGCGGCACGTGTATTTATGTTGAAATGAATTTGAAGTAAGAAAAAAGCGAATAGTCGTTAACTTTGTACAGTTTGAGACTAGATTTAACCTTAAAGAAAAGATTTGTTCAATAGCTTTTCTTTAGTAAAAGCAAAAGGAAGGTGATTAGTCAGTATACAAGTACAAAATATCTGAGCAGTTGACTGAGCTCGAGTTTGAGGAGCTTTCTTTCAGCCTATTAGGCATAATCCGTTTTAAAATGTCGTAAAACGTTTTGAAGCAGCTCTCGCGTTGATTTAACAAAAAATAGAGCAAAACATCTTCTTATGTTGCAAAGATTAAGTCTAA
>NC_135759.1:1171646-1181646 GCF_052425735.1 Oculina patagonica
TCCATAATTTTCGAGCTTTTTTTAAAGTTCGCGGACACCGTACCTCACCGATTTCGCTGAAATTTGGCATGCAGTCTTGTTTTAGGGTCCTAACTACCAAATGGATATTAAAAAGTTTCAATTCTTTTTATTTTGGAAAATATCGAGAAGGCCGATTTGAAGCGTCCGTGACGGCCCGCCAACATGGCGGATCGAAGGTGTTCTTGTTAGTTCGACACTGAACCTGCCGTCACAGTTTCTCGATCATACTTGGCATAGTTATAAAGAACTATCTTTCTTCTTTCTATATATCAAAATAGATTTGGCAAATGTTGAGTTTGGATGATCAACGGCCAAGAAGTTCGAAGGTATGTTAACGATGTTTTGAACAGTCTCAAATTTACTACAAAATAAAAGGCTAATAACTCCACTGTTATCTCGATTTAGAACAAGCCATTTACCATGAACAAAGCTTGTTCATTGGTGAATTGATTCCATTAATAAAAAAATTGGGGAAATGTAACCGTTAAGAATAAAAAATTATGGAACCTCTAGTAAATTGGCCATTTCAGCGCCAATTCAGCGGATCAGCTCATTTAACAGCAAATAATCGGGAGAAACATGAAAGGGTTACAGTCGTTTATAATAAGCAGTTTTCAGGTATTCTTTGCTTATCTTAAACAAATACATAATCTTTGCCAAAGATATGGCGATTTTTGAGCGTACGATCGTTTCTCCAAATTTTTATGTCGGCAACTTTATTTTATTTGTTGTCGAGATTATACGCTTTTGTTATTCAATATTCGTTTCACAAGAACTTCTGTTGCTCGCATTTCCCAACTGGCTGTTTAAGAAATTGCCCATTCCGTAACAGGGTCATTCTTACTTTTTCTTTAAAAATTACTAGGAAAGCAAGAATGTCATAGAACGGTTTTATACTAGTGAAAATACCTGTCAGACATAACTTCAACTGTTTGTGTTATCTGGCTGTTTTCACAAATATGCAAATTTAGGAATTCTTAAAGTGCCTATCTTTAACTATTTCACGCTTAAAGATTCCTCTAAATCTTTTCGCCTACCTTTTGGACAAACGAAGTTTTGTGTCTCCAGGCAGAATGCTCGTTATCAGCAATGAAAGTCGAAGAGATACAGAAGCTCGAGTAAAGTTCTAACTGCTGTGAAATGAACATCGTTTGAGCTTGACGTGTATTTATAGATTGCTCATTTAACAGCAAATAATCGGGAGAAACATGAAAGGGTTAAAGCCGTTTATAATAAGCAGTTTTCAGGTATTCTTTGCTTATCTTAAACAAATACATGATCTTTGCCAAAGATATGGCGATTTTTGAGCGTACGATCGTTTCTCCAAATTTTTATGTCGGCAACTTTATTTTATTTGTTGTCGAGATTATACGCTGTTGTTATTCAAGTATTCGTTTCACAAGAACTTCTGTTGTTTGCATTTCTCAAATCACTGTTTAAGAAATTGCCCAGTCCGTAACAGGGTCATTCTTACTTTTTCTTTAAAAATTACTAGGAAAGCAAGAATGCCATAGAACGGTTTTATACTAGTGAAAATACCTGTCAGACATAACTTCAACTGTTTGTGTTATCTGGCTGTTTTCACAAATATGCAAATTTAGGAATTCTTAAAGTGCCTATCTTTAACTATTTCACGCTTAAAGATTCCTCTAAATCTTTTCGCCTACCTTTTGGCCAAACGAAGTTTTGTGTCTCCAGGCAGAATGCTCGTTATCAGCAATGAAAGTCGAAGAGATACAGAAGCTCGAGTAAAATTCTAACTGCTGTGAAATGAACATCGTTTGAGCTTGACGTGTATTTATAGATTGCGCTCGAGCTCCGTTAATTAAGTTGATTCATTTGGCGATCAGATAAAAATCAATGAATGATCAGAGTTATTAAAGTCCATTTCTAAGCACGAGAGACACGGAAGTTTGTTTCAGAAGCATTTATGCATAGAAATACCGGTTTATTTTTGAGCGGGAAATCTGCATTTATAATAGCTGGGAGTTTGGGGTGTTTTTCGGTGTAGTTTTTTTTTAGGGGGCTAGGGGGGGGGGGGGAGGGGGGTGTGGAAGTGGTGCCTTCGTATCCTTTTTTGTTCTTTTACACAGTGGCCTGAATTTGGAACAGTTCGGGGAATTGATTATCAATTACTCTTCGTTATGCCATGTCACCCCTTAATGTGGGAGCGCCGTGCCTCAATTTACGATAAAAAAATTATGGCCGCCCGGTCCATTTATGTAGTTCTCCGCCAGGTCTCTCAATAGGCAGGTTACGAGCCTAGTGGCCCATCCGGCCGGAGCTCATACCGGTTTCCGCAACGTGAAGCGACAACGAGTATTTTTTACTCCACCCGAATGGGATGCTATTCCATCGCAGGGTTACCTCCCTTCCCGAAAAGCTAAAGATTGACTGGTAATCATTTTTTAACCTGGGTAAGGAAAGGGACTCTGGGAGTTGAGAGGCTTTCCAAAGAACTTAACGCATTGTCCCCCAAAAGCTCTATCCAGGACTGTTTGGTCCAGAGTCCAGCGCAGTGACCATTGTTAGGCCATCACGCTCCCCAACCGTGTAAGAAAGTGCAAAAATCTGCTTGTATAAGCCCTGGGGTTGTACAGTTTGGTACGAAATGTGGGCTTTTAAATGTGGTAGGTCTTATATCCGTGGTTGGGGTGCGGTGGCTTAAAGCGAAATTAAAAAAAACTTCTTGTTTTCTGAAAAACGTTTTTATAAACTGATTTGAATTACATTAATGAATTAAAGGGACAGTGTCACCAAGATTTAATAAAATTTAAAACTCTCAAGACGGTAACCTGGTAGGAAAAAAGTGGCCTTAAACTTTGACAGTTGACTTGGAAGAAATATATGGGCCTCGAATTGGGTGGGCTTATGAGAGAAAAGGATAAAAAGGGGAATTTCACAGAATCTGCTCAACAGCGTACTCTCGAACAGCTTTCATTTATCTGCCCACTGTCTTTTCTCTCTCCAGGTTTTAGTAAGGCCAGACCGCTATGAGTGGATTTACAATTCATATTTACACTTTTTTGAGATTTTTAAATCCCGGTTCGAGCTTTGGGGGGATATTGCGTTGAGTTCTTCGGAAAGCCTCTGTACTATCATACCGTATCTACTCGAATAAGCGCTGCCCCCGAATAAGCGCCGCCCTCGAATAAGCGCCGCCCCCGGCGCCGCAGTCCCGATGCGGCGCTTATTCAAGGAAATCTGTTTAACTAGAAACAGAACTACAAAGCAACTCTTAAACAAACTTGGACATTTCTTTCCATGAAAAGCGACGTTCTGCAGTTCAAAGTGCTTGTTTTACCGCTCAGTTTTTCTATTGAACATTTTTCAGTACAATCTTCAGCAAGAGACGACTTTTGGCAATCAGGGGACCCTATTTTAATAAATGTAAAGGATTAGATTCTTTGTGGCGTCAAACTTTTTAATAAGCGCCGCCCTCGAATAAGCGCCGCACTGGAGGCGTAAAAAATTTAATAAGCGCTTATTCGAGTAATTACGGTAGTCCCTTTGTTCACCTAGCTAGGTCGGCGATAAGGACATACGTGATGTAAGTCATGACGCATCACGAGAGGTGTCCTTATGGAGCTCGAGAGGTTCGACTTTAATAAAAAAAAAAGTCCGAGATAACAAAAACAGCCAAGTTCTCACCTGCTTTTTTTGTAAAAATCTGGACGAAAAACATTTGTATCTTTTAACTTGCCCTAAAAAGAATTGATTCGAAATTCATTTCAAATCAATGAGGAAAATGTGTTAGCTTCACTGTTATGTTGTTCTTGCCGCGAGTAAGCCACGCCTTCTTCGAACACGATAATTACTGATGACACAAACTTAAAGTCATGTTCATTTCAAAATCAGCTCGCATTATGCTTATTAACAGATGAGCTCTTTTGTTCAACATTCAGACCACTGTGTCAGAGATCTAAAGAGGATTCGGAGGCACCACTTCCACCCCCTCCCCCCGCCTTCCTACAACAACACCAAAAAAAAAACCCAAACTCCCAGCTATTATAAATGCAGATTTACCGCTAGAAGCCGAGTATTTTTTAACTGCGTCAGTCAATAATAAACCGGTATTTCTATGCATAATGCTTCTGAAACAAACTTCCGTGTCTCTCGTACTTAGAAATGGACTTTAATAACTCTGATCATTCATTGATTTTTATCTGATTGCCAAATGAATAAACTTAATTAACACATTTAAAAGCCCACATTTCGTACCAAACTGTACAACCCCAGGGCTTATACAAGCAGATTTTTGCACTTTCTTTCACGGTTGGGGAGCGTGATGGCCTAATAATTGTCACTGCGCTGGACTCTGGACCAAACAATCCTGGATAGAGCTTTTGGGGGACAATGCGTTAAGTTCTTTGGAAAGCCTCTCAACTCCCAGAGTCCCTTTCCTTACCCAGGTTAAAAAATGATTGCCAGTCAATCTTTAGCTTTTCGGGAAGGGAGGTAACCCTGCGATGGAATAGCATCCCATCCGGGTGGAGTAAAAAATACTCGTTGTCGCTTCACGTTGCGGAAACCGGTATGAGCTCCGGCCGGATGGGCCACTAGGCTCGTAACCTGCCTATTGAGAGACCTGGCGGAGAACTACATAAATGGACCGGGCGGCCATAAATTTTTTATCGTGAATTGAGGCACGGCGCTCCCACATTAAGGGGTGACATGGCATAACGAAGAGTAATTGATAATCCATTCCCCGAACTGTTCCAAATTCAGGCCACTGTGTAAAAGAACAAAAGAGGATACGAAGGCACCACTTTCACCCCCCCCCCCCCCCCCGAGCACCCTCAAAAAAAAAAAACAACACCAAAAAACACCCCAAACTCCCAGCTATTATAAATGCAGATTTACCTCTCAAAAATAAATCGGTATTTCTATGCATAAATGCTTCTGAAACAAACTTCCGTGTCTCTCGTGCTTAGAAATGGACTTTAATAACTCTGATCATTCATTGATTTTTATCTGATCGCCAAATGAATCAACTTAATTAACGGAGCTCGAGCGCAATCTATAAATACACGTCAAGCTCAAACGATGTTCATTTCACAGCAGTTAGAATTTTACTCGAGCTTCTGTATCTCTTCGACTTTCATTGCTGATAACGAGCATTCTGCCTGGAGACACAAAACTTCGTTTGGCCAAAAGGTAGGCGAAAAGATTTAGAGGAATCTTTAAGCGTGAAATAGTTAAAGATAGGCACTTTAAGAATTCCTAAATTTGCATATTTGTGAAAACAGCCAGATAACACAAACAGTTGAAGTTATGTCTGACAGGTATTTTCACTAGTATAAAACCGTTCTATGGCATTCTTGCTTTCCTAGTAATTTTTAAAGAAAAAGTAAGAATGACCCTGTTACGGAATGGGCAATTTCTTAAACAGTGATTTGGGAAATGCGAGCAACAGAAGTTCTTGTGAAACGAATACTTGAATAACAACAGCGTATAATCTCGACAACAAATAAAATAAAGTTGCCGACATAAAAATTTGGAGAAACGATCGTACGCTCAAAAATCGTCATATCTTTGGCAAAGATCATGTATTTGTTTAAGATAAGCAAAGAATACCTGAAAACTGCTTATTATAAACGACTGTAACCCTTTCATGTTTCTCCCGATTATTTGCTGTTAAATGAGCAATCTATAAATACGGTCAAGCTCAAACGATGTTCATTTCACAGCAGTTAGAATTTTACTCGAGCTTCTGTATCTCTTCGACTTTCATTGCTGATAACGAGCATTCTGCTTGGAGACACAAAACTTCGTTTGTCCTAAAGGTAGGCGAAAAGATTTAGAGGAATCTTTAAGCGTGAAATAGTTAAAGATAGGCACTTTAAGAATTCCTAAATTTGCATATTTGTGAAAACAGCCAGATAACACAAACAGTTGAATTTTTGTCTGACAGGTATTTTTACTAGTATAAAACCGTTCTATAACATTCTTGCTTTCCTAGTAATTTTTAAAGAAAAAGTAAGAATGACCCTGTTACGGAATGGGCAATTTCTTAAACAGTGATTTGGGAAATGCGAGCAACAGAAGTTCTTGTGAAACGAATATTGAATAACAACAGCGTATAATCTCGACAACAAATAAAATAAAGTTGCCGACATAAAAATTGGAGAAACGATCGTACGCTCAAAAATCGCCATATCTTTGGCAAAGATCATGTATTTGTTTCAGATAAGCAAAGAATACATGGAAACTGCTTATTGTAAACGACTGTAACCCTTTCATGTTTCTCCCGATTATTTGCTGTTAAATGAGCTGATCCGCTGAAATGGCGCTGAAATGGCCAATTTACTAGAGGTTCCATAATTTTTTATTCTTAACGGTTACATTTCCCCAATTTTTTTATTAATGGAATCAATTCACCAATGAACAAGCTTTGTTCATGGTAAATGGCTACTTCTAAATCGAGATAACAGTGGAGTTATTAGCCTTTCATTTTGTAGTAAATTTGAGACTGTTCAAAACATCGTTAACATACCTTCGAACTTCTTGGCCGTTGATCATCCAAACTCAACATTTGCCAAATCTATTTTGATATATAGAAAGAAGAAAGATAGTTCTTTATAACTATGCCAAGTATGATCGAGAAACTGTGACGGCAGGTTCAGTGTCGAACTAACAAGAACACCTTCGATCCGCCATGTTGGCGAGCCGTCACGGACGCTTCAAATCGGCCTTCTCGAAATTTTCCAAAATAAAAAGAATTGAAACTTTTTAATATCCATTTGGTAGTTAGGACCCTAAAACAAGACTGCATGCCAAATTTCAGCGAAATCGGTGAGGTACGGTGTCCGACCAAAGTTCGAATCTTATAGACTATGACAATTAAGACTTAACCTTTGCAACATAAGAATATGTTTTGCTCTATTTTTTGTTAAATCAACGCGAGAGCTGCTTGAAAACGTTTGCTATCGACGTTTTAAAACGAATTGTGCCTAATAGGCTGAAAGAAAGTTACTCAAACTCGAGTTCAGTCAACTGCTCAGATTTTTTGTACTTGTATACTGACGAATCACCTTCCTTTTGCTTTTACTAAAGAAAAGCTATTGAACAAATCTTTTCTTTAAGGTTAAATCTAGTCACAAACTGTACAAAGTTAACGGCTATTCGGTTTTTTTTTACTTCAAATTCATTTCAACATAAATACACGTGCCGCTTGAGTCTAGAAAGGGCTATTGTATCAAGACTAAAAGCTTTTATGTATCCATTATTTTTTAAGAGAACCATATTCACTGACTTAATGACGTCATAACGGTGATACCAAAGTGACCTTGAAAAGGATGGCCCAGAGTGTAGCTTCTAACATCTCCATTAACGAAACAAACTGCGTGTGGCATTAATAGCATTAATAGCAAACAGTTGCCGATATTAATCTAACCTGGTTTTATTTTTTGTTAATTGCAGCAAGATTTCGCTTATCTGAAAATGGACGCTAAAATACTGGTTAGTACTCCTCTTCTCTGAAGATGTTAAGATAATGAGAAAAAAAAAATCGTAAGCCTTTTTCCGAAGAGTGGCGTGAGTATCCCCGAAACTGAAATACAAAAATCGTTAAGATTTTAGGAGTAGAAGTCCGTTTCAGCTGGAAAAATTCCCAAGTTATCGCTGTTAATTTAATTCAATCGGTTAATTCAACTGTACTACTGTCTTGTCGAGAACTATAAGATAACTGTAATTAATGCACAATGAAAATATCACACAGATGCAGCTTTATAAGATTGATAAAAGGCGGTAGCCGGTCATTCAGGTGAAATTACGGGAGAAAGAACAAAGTAGACCTAAGAGAAGAGAAGAGAACAAAAAGACTACTTGAAACTCTTTTAACTGTATTGTAAGTCTTGCAAGAGAAGAAATAGGAATGAAAGCGGAAGAATTGTTTAACAGGAGAGAAGGAATTAAGGAGCTGATATTTTTTAAGCCAATTGCAAAAGATGGGTAGTGTATAAAAAAACTGCTTGTAACAGGGCCAAATTATCTTGGTAACTTTGAACGTCCCATTAAAAAATTAGCCTTATATTCACATTCATTTCAATTTCTATTTTTACCGTCTGCGGTTTAATAGGCGTACATTATCACAATCTATATGTTTGCAGCTCTTTTTAACGATCACGACTGTTATCAGCTACCTACGGTTAGCAACAGTCAGCGGTCTATCCATCGCTGCAGAGGAACTTGGTTCTGTAGACAGAGATGGCAACCAAACGGAATGGGCAACTTATCCGCTTAAACCACTCCCGCAAAAACCCCAGATCCCGAGAGTTTGGCCATTATGGTGCAAGACGTACACGCAAGCACAGCTAATAATAATGCTGAACCAACTTGGAGGAGGCTACAGTCGACAGTACATGGCGTTTACTTGGGAGGAGGCGAGTAAATTCCCCAACCTTGTTACAAACGAGAGTGCGTCTCAACGTCAAATCTCCTACATTACTAATCTCCCTCTTCGCGCTCCCACCCGGCCCAGCACACTGACCTCCAGCACAGCCTGTCACACAACGAACGGCGGATGTAAGGAATGCCCTGCAGGGACATTCCTGGGCTTTAACAAGATTCCGAGATACATCAACGAGGTCACGTGTGAACAAGACGAACAAAGTTTGTGCTCATCGGGAGGACAGCTCGGCAGCTGCAAGAGTGCTGTGCTGAATCAGCAGTTTCTTTACAAGACAGGAAAGTGTGATCCGCATACGGGATACGAGGAATTAAAGCCCTATACCCAGGAAATACGAGTTTGCTGTAAATGCATGATTTTCTCCATTTAAATGTTGATCGAAAAAGAAAAGTTTCCAGGCAATAAAGAATCATAAAATTGAACAAAAGCAAACTTACTGTCATTTTAGGTTATGTGACCTAACAAACCGGATTGTAGAAAAGTAGAAGAATAAAAATAGAATAATAAATCAGTAGATTACACGTCGTGTAAGACAGGTCATTTCAATAAACAGATGAAATGGTAACACGTGATAGTGGAGCTTGTGTAATGTGGCCTGATGTCAACATACAAATTCTCCTTACTGCTTTCCATACATTTCTTGTAGTATTGGTTGGGAGAATTTGATGATTTGTCATGACAATTTCCGTTTTGCTCATGACCGCCCTCATGTACATGCTTGATGTTGGAATTGGTCTATTAAAGAGAAGTTGCGTGTTTTTGTTGTAAAGCTGGTTTACCATGTGACGGGATAAACCCGAAAAAATGCTTCTTGATTTCACTCGATATTTATGTTGCTTGACAGAACACCCTGTTCAAGACAGAAACAGGATAATTTGCTTGAAATCAATCGTAAGATCAGCAAACATAGCACCTCCGCCCCGACCCTATTTTCATTATGATATAATATAAAGGACAATTTTGAAAACTCCAACTCGTAGAATCCCTACCGTTTAATATCCCTACAGCCTGGAAGAGATGTGCCTTTCGGGCGAAGCCCCGCCATAAAGTCCACTACATTGAGTAACCCTCCGGGGGGGGGGGGGGAGGAGTTAAAAAGGCGCGTATTCGGGCAGGCTGGGAAAAAAATCAATTTTATTTCTCCCGAAGTCGCATTTGGTTGCTATCCTATCTCTAATGACAACGAGTTTTGCTAATTAGCTAACTTTCTTTCAATGTCTACTCATTATCCTGACCGCGTAATTTGGCGTATGATATTAATAATTTTCTGAGAATTAAGGTGCAAATGGGTAAATTGGTATTAATGTATTAAAAGATTTATACAGCCAAAATCTTCATTTTCTCTATTGTATTTCATGCATATTCCCATAGATAACTATTAAGAGAAAATATCCACGTGTTGACCTGACGTAATTTCTGTACAGGTGACACACATTACGTTTACACTTACTGTTACCATACACGATGACATAAGGCTATGAACTCTCTGTCCAAGAAATTACAAATTCAGCAAAAATATAGAAAAAAATTAAAAAAGCAAACAGCAACAACAAAAAAACAGGAACTTTA